>NC_042617.1:111837601-111853445 GCF_901001135.1 Rhinatrema bivittatum | reverse complement strand
TCTTGAAGCAGCGCAGGGAGATGAGGTCATCTGCCCGATGGGAGGGGGATGCCGAGAGAGTGAAACCGTGCCTGCACTAGGGCTCTTCTCAAGCCCAATGGAAACACGGCCTGGAGGACTAGAGGGACTGGTTTCACTGATGTCCCCAGTTGACCCAGTGGAAGAGGAATGCAGGATTCGGGAAGCCCAAGCACTAGAACCATCAAGAACATCGACTGCCCAGGCAGGTGGTGAGTTATTCCAACTACCCCTAAACTGGCAGTAGTCACCCTGGACACCTTATGGGACTTGGTTGCTAGTTTGGTAAAATAGCTAACATCTGTGAAGGTAAATACTCTAAGGTGGAAATGGGGTACAATCCCTTAATCAGAACCTGGGAGGACAAATAAAGATATGGGAAATAGAATAATAGAAGTTGAACAGAAAGTTTCTCAAGTCCAAGTCGTGAACATAAATTTGATTAAAGATATTGGCATGCAATCAAAGAGACTGGAATATCTTGAGAACTTTACAAGACATTTGAATTTGAGACTTCTCAATTTTCCCAGGGCTTTGGGTGAGAACACCCAAAGCAAATTGAAATAGTTTCTTTGTGAATGTTTAAAACTTGAAGAAGCTCAAATACCTATGATAAATAAAGCCTATTTCCGGACTAGGTCAATTAACAAAACAGGAGGGGATTGTTTAGAAGCCATGGAAAATTTAACCCAGTTTATTGAAAGCTAGGCAGTAGAAATTATTAGGGATGTGAATCGTGTGCCCGATCGTTTTAACGATCGGGTTCGGCTGGAGGGGGGGGGGGGGGAATCTGATCGTTAGAGATGTGAATTGGGATCGGTTCCGATTCCAATTCACATCACTAATTTTTTTAGTGAGGCCCGCGCCGATAAAAAAACCCACCCCGATCTTTTAAAATTACCCCCTTAGCCTCCTCCACTCTCCCGACCCCCCCCCAAAAAAAACTTTTTACACATACCTGGTGGTCCAGGGGTCCACGGAGAGCGATCTCCTGTTCCTGGGCCATCAGCTGCGTTAATAAAAATGGCGCCGAGGCCCTTTGCCCTTACCATGTGACAGTGCAAAGGTAGCGCCGGCACCATTTTGAATATTGGCAATACGGCCTGAGTGCAGGAGATCGCTCCCAGGTCCCCACTGGACCCCCAGGGACCTTTGGCCAGCTTGGGGGGGCCTCCTGACCCCCACAAGACTTGCCAAAATTCCAGCGGGGGTCCGGGAGCGATCTCCTGCACTCGGACCGTATTGCCAATATTCAAAATGGCGCCGGGGCTACCTTTGCCCTCACTATGTTATAGGGGCCGACGATCGGCCAACGGTTGGCCCCTGTAACATAGTGAGGGCAAAGGTAGCGCCGGTGCCATTTTGAATACTGGCAATATGGCCCGAGTGTAGGAGGTCGCTCCCGGACCCCCACTGGACTTTTGGCAAGTCTTGTGGGGGTTAGGAGGCCCCCCAAGCTGGCCAAAGGTCCCTGGGGGGTCCAGCGGGGTCCTGGAGCGACCTCCTGCACTCGGGCCATATTGCCAATATTCAAAATGGCGCCGGCGCTACCTTTGCCTTCACTATGTCACAGGGGCCGACCGTCGGCCGACCGTCGGCCCCTATGACATAGTGAGGGCAAAGGTAGCGCCGGCGCCATTTTGAATACTGGCAATACGGCCATCCAGTGCTCCTACCATGTGACAGGGGCCGGCCAATGGCACGGATATCCTGTCACATGGTAAGGGCAAAGGGCCATCGGCGCCATCTTTATGAGTGGCAGCCGATGGCCCGAGAGCGGGAGATCGCTCCCTGCGCCCCCCCTGGACCACCAGGTAATTTTAAAAGGTTTTGGGGGGGGTTCGGGAGGGTGGGGGAGGCTAAGGGGGTTGGTTTAAAGGGTTGGGTGGTTTTTTTTTTTATCGGGCCATCGGCGCCATTTATATTAGTGGCAGCCAAAATGGCGCCGATGGCCCGAGAGCGGGAGATCGCACCAGGACCCCCCCCCCCCCACACACCACACTGGACCACCAGGTAATTTAACATTTTGGGGGTTTCGGGAGGGTGGGGGAGGGAAAGGGCTTGGTTTTAAAGGGTCGGGGTGGGTTTAGGGGTTGTTTTGGTGTGCCGGTTTTCCCGCCCTCCCCCCAAATAATTCCCGTGCCCGATTTAACAATTTTTGACGATAAATCGGGGAATTTGTATTGTATCACGACTCTAACGATTTTTGACGATTTAAAAATTATCTGACGATTTTTTAAAATCATCAAAAAACGATTCACATCCCTAGAAATATTAGGGATGTGAATCGTTTTTCTGATGGATAAAAATATCATACGATTTTTCTCATCCATCAGATAGAGGGGTCCCCGAAAGCGATAGGAAAACCCCACGAAATTTTTGTGCAGTTTTCTTATCATTGGGGGGGGAGGGCGGGAAGAAAGGGCACACAGAAAAACAATGCCCAAACCTACCCCGATCCTTTAAATTGAATAATTTAGAATCCCACACCCTCCCGACCCCCCAAAATGTTTCTAAAGTCCCTGGTGGTCCAGTGAGGTCCTGGTACCGCCCAGCTTCAGCACTCAGGAAATACATATCTTGTCCCACTCCCCTCTGCTCAGAACTAAAAGTCATCTAAGGAAAAGTTTATGTGATCATCTTTCCACTGATTCTCCCCAACAACAACATATATACCCATTCATACATACTACCCCTTTCCCCCTTCTCCTTTCTCTTTTGATCTATTATTCTTCCCTCCACTCTAAAAGGGACCACCCCCCAATCTATAGCCGTGTCCTCCCTGGGAAGTACTCGTGCTGATTTCCCACAAATTTATAACATTCAGCTTTATGGAATATTATAACATATCTAATAAAATCAATATTGGTATAAACTTTAACCCTTATGCCAACTATTCATAGATCTAACCATGGATTTGACATCTAGCAAACAGCCTTGTATGCCACCAGGTCTGTGAAAACTCCTGTCTGGAATATCAAGAAGAGAAATATATATAACCACAAAAATAACAAGATGTGTTCAAAATAGTTTGCCATCTGAACTATAAACAAATGCCAAATGTAGAGCTTCTTCACATGTCTCTCACCTGCATATTGGCCATATTTATTAAAAGGCACAGTTCTGAAGTTACCCAGCACATTTAACTGACATATCCACAAACATTTTTTTAACACCCTAATAGTGCACTCTCAGTTTTGTTGGATATAGTAAAGCAAAACGAATGCCTTTCCAGTGAAGCACTAAACATACCTACACCATTTCCTTGCACATCACCACTACATGTTAGGAGAAATCATTGTGGCCATTGTATTCCAGCAATATTTTCTTTCAGTAGGCTTGTAGTAGTCTAAACTTATGAGAATATGACTTTGACCTCACTGTGGGCCAATTCAATGTTCACACTTGCATACAATTTGAGCATCATGGAAGACAAGGCCTAACTCACATGGCAGCCACTCCGTGATCAGCTCCATAAACTCAACCTCCTTCACCAACTCCAGTAATCTAATTATACGCAGGTTATTTCTGCAGCCCCAATTTTCCTGCTCTTCAATTTGATCTGCCAGATGTCGATTTTGTGTATGAACTACAGCAATTTGTTGCTCAGCCTGCATCATGTGGTCTTCCTGATCTGATATTCTCTGCTCTGCCAATTTCATTCGCTGAGCTTGGGCTTCAGTGCTCCTTTTTATCTCATCCATTGTTGTCTGTAGCTTATTCAGTCATTGGTCAAGTGCAGCTGATACTGCTTTTGTTATTTGTTAGAGCATTTCATCCGTCATGATCGTACAACTTTATCGTTGCTTTCTCTGGTAGCTCATACCATCTCTCCAGCCCGCACTTTCTCTCTGATGGCACGTTGTGGTTTAACATTATAGCACCACTCTGATTTCTTCAATCAGTTTGAAACACTTCTTTTTATAGTAGATCGTTGACAATCTATCAGATCGTTACAATTCAGGCACTTATAGCAGTTAGATAGCAAGATCTGTGGAGAACCAGCTAGGAGCTCTTTCCCTATGCATGTGATAGGCAGGCAGCCATAACTGGAAGTAAGGTGAACTTTAAAAGTCCAATGTGTGCATAAATTAGGGGTTCCATGAACGCACTGAGCAGATTTTAAAAGCCACCTAAATACACGTGGATCACCCGCAGTGCACATATCTGAGAACTTCTTAAAAAGGAGTGGGGGTGAGCATGGTCTGGGAGGGACATGGGCATTTCGAGACTTGAACCAGAAATTTATATGTTGTACATAAACGATCCGATGTGCATCGAGGTCACTTGCCGTGTAACTTTACTTCTGCTATGGATGATGTGAAAGTACAAAAAAAAAAAAAGCATTTAGGAGGGATGTAAAGTTTCTGGGGAAACTTGGGTATACAGTCTTACAAACCAGTGGGGTTTGGAGGACTTAGCTGTTAATTGGCTGAACTTGGGAGAAACTGGTAAAGCTGGCAATGGCATCGGCATGCGTCCCTTTTAAAATTTCCACATTTATTCAGTAGAAGCGGCGTTTACATGCACAGGTGCACATCCACTTAAAACTGGGCACACTTGTGTGCATGGCCAGGCAATTTTATAACATGCATATATATATTATAAAATAGCTGTGACCCTGGCACAGGCTGGCACACATGTGCGCCCATGCACCAGTTTTAAAATTCACCTTCTTGTGTGCATATTTATTTACTCCTGCTCATAATCAAGAGTGTTTATAAACATTGTAATAGTGAAAAAATAACTGGGTGGGGGTCTAGTGAAATGGATGGACTTCAGGCTGAATTGCCAGGAGGGTCATCATGAGCTGCAGATGCACTGGGTGAACTGGTAGACTAATTGGTACAAGTGATCATTTCATTGTCACACGTATGTTAAAAAATCCACTGACTTAAGCATGTAGAGCCGATTTATGGGGGTAAATGAATCTAAATAATGTGAATAAAATATATTGTGTGTATCCCTTTAAATTTGAAGTACAAATAGATGGTTATATCATTTGCGCACACTTATCCAGCGAAATGCTGACTTATCCAGCTAAGTAGCGCCTTTGCACTAGTTTGACGGGACACATTTGAACTTATCTGGATAAGTAGCAACACATACGACTATCTCTGACTTATCCAGCTAAGCAGCAGCAGGTGCTACTTAACAGTTAAGTCTGAAAATTGCTACTTGTCCTTCTACGTAGCACTTTTCAGACTTATCCAGCTAAGTGCCGCTACTAGCCAGATAAATTGGAACTTATCCAGATAATGCTAGTACTTTTCTGGATAAGTCTGAACTTGCACGGTTCATGGTTTTTACAAAAGCATGCATATGTATTCATATTTTGTATCTTGCACATATCATAACTGCACAGGTTATAAATGCAATAGTAAATTTGTGTGCGCCCATATACATGCTAAATGGATGAATGTGAGCAGTTTTGAAAGTTATCCTCCCTATCAGTGCTCCCCCTCCTCTGTACTGCCACATTTTATAACTTTTCTTGCTCGCTGCCAGTCTTTCCACAGCCTGCAGCAGCCCCCTCTTTCCCATTCTCTTCACTTCTTGTCACAATCTCTGGGAGACTCACTGGTTCCACAGCGAGTGCACAAAGCTCATGAGATGTCGGTTGGCCACCCCTGTGCTAGCAGGAATACCTCACACATGCAGAATGCAGACAGACCCTCACCAAATATAGAACGAAAAAAGAAACCATAAACTGAAAAGAAATGTGTAGACAAAAACTAAACTAAACTATTATTTATTTATTTATTTATTTGTTTATTTATACGGTGCAACAATGGAAAAAAAAATCACTACCATTTCTCATAAAACATCAATAAATTCAAAAAATATAAAACATCATTCTACAATTCTGAAGACCGTACCTTCAAAATAATATAAACCGGTTGGAGTTGGTCCAGAGGGTGGCTACTAAAGTGATCAGTGGTTTTTGTTCTGTAGCATATGGTATAGAATTAAAGATCTAAACATATATACACTAGAGGAAAGGAGAGATAGGGGAGAGATGATAGAGATATTTAAATATTTCAAAGGTTTCCATACACAGGAGGCGCGCCTCTTTTAGTGTAAAGGAGGCTCTAGAACAAGGGGTCATGAGATGAGGGTGAAAGGGGTGGACTCTAGAGTAATCTTAGGAAATGTTTCTTTACAGAGAGGGCAGTAGATGCACAGAACACCTTCCCAGTGGATGTGGTGGAGACAAAAATAGAATCTGAATTCAAAAAAGCAAGGGATAAATGCAGGGGATCTCTAAGGAAGTGATGGGAATTGTAAGGGCTGCATACCATAAACTAGATGGATGAGAAGACTAGATGGATCAAATGGTCTTTTTCTGCCATCATGTTTCTATATTCTATAATAGTGAAACCACATTAATAAAAAGAAAAAATATTTCAAAACAGTTGACAAATAGAAAGTACAATTATTAAAACTCACATAAATTTGTTTTAATATTTCCCCAAATACCAATACAATATTTCAAAAGAGCAGACATATCAAATAAGACCCATAATATAAAACTAATAAGAATGAAAAAATTTCCATGACTAGGAGTTTTTGATTTCTATTCACTCTGAGTTTGATGCACACACAGACATTTATACATGCTCATTCTCTCAAACATTCCCTCACAAATTCACACACACATACACAGGCTTTCTCTTCCTCATACACTCTCTCTCACACACACTCATGCAAGTAGGCATTCTCATACACACACAGATGCACACTCACGCACAGACTTACACACATAGAGGCACTGGCACTCTTACACATGCACACAGACACAGGCAATCTTTCACACAATGGAACATGCATACACATACACAGGTTCACACACATACAGAGGCACTGGCACTCACACACACAGAAAGAAGCACACCACACAGGCACAATCACTCATACACGCATATACAGGCACAGGCACTATCTTTCACACACAAGCTCTCTCTCTCCTCTCTCACACACACACACACACACACACACACACACAACCACAGACAGACAGACAGACACACACACACTGGCACTTTCTCAGACACACAAACACATGTGGTGCCCCCTTGACTCAGACACTAGATGGCACTAGATCCCTGCTTAGAACTTTACATCTGTGAGCCTTCCATCTCTTTCTGCCCTTCCCAACCTGGAGGGTTTGGATTGGATGCCTCATCCTATTTAGTGCAGCCATTTAGTGTTCTGTGGGGTCAGTTTCCATTTAACTTCAGAGCAGAGAGATTATAGTTCTTATATTCTCTGCTGAAACCTCCCTGCCTCATCAGGGAATTTAATTTGGAGGAGAATTCTCACCGTGCCCTCACTGCCAGAGGATCTCTCTCTTATTTTTTTACAGTGAGATAGATTTTTTTTCCAGATTCCATAGGGAACTCCCATCAAGGGGCTGAAGACCTGTGAGCCTCACTCACTGGTGTGGCAAGCACCAGTAACAAAACCCTGCAGCATAGATTTTGATGGCAAGAATGTATCCAGATTTTTCCAGAAGGGACTCCTGCTTAAACCTTGCACCCTTTTTAGAAGGCTCCCCCCACACATAAAGGACAAGGGCTAAATAATTGTGAGCCCTAATCTACTCCCTAGATGGTGCACGCAGCAGTGATAGTGAAGCAGCAGTTACTTATTGCCGAGAAATTTTTCAGAGAGCTGGTATTCAGATATTGTTTGTGGGGGAGGTTTTTTGACTCAACCTTCCTTACAGGGTTCCAGGACCGGGACAGCCTGGTTCCCACATTCTAAGACTTTTCCTGCAAGAGAAGTCACCAATTCCAACATCGGAAAAGGAGAACCAAGATGTTGTAGTTTCCCCAATTGAATCTCCACCCCATGGGACCAGAACAGGCTAGGCAACCATGACTAAATCGGATTCAGATAGGACTTTTCATGTTTGAAGGGACCCCTCCAATAGGATTCCCATTTGGCCTGCTGGGAGAGCTTTGTGCACTTTAAATCATCATGGGAAGCTTTACCCAGATACCTGAGATAAAGGAGTTACGTTTGCTGGCTCACAGGACAGGCTGCGAGCTGGCTCTCCTGAAGTGTGGCAGAATGTCACTGATTCACAGCCTGACGGCGCCACTCCTGCAGCCTTCTGACATGCCCCTAGGTGAGCAGACGCTGAACTCGGTCACATTTAAATAACCCACAGTGGGAAAAGACTCGCGTCGCCCTCAAATGTTATCACATACCTAGCCCTATAAAGGGCTCTCTCTGCCTCTTCCTCACTGTCTCAGCAATGGGTTGACTACCATCCAAGCTTCAGTGACTTGCCTCTTTGTCTTCAGCCTCGTTCAGCCTTCCCTTGCCTCTTCTTCTTCAGCCTCCTCCAGCCTTGCCTTGCCTCTTTGTCCTCAGCCTTGCCCAGCCTTCTCTTGCCTCCTAGACTCCAGTCTTACCCTGCATTCCACAGCTCCAGTCTTGCCATGCCCCCCCTTGGACCGACCCATGGTATTAACCATAGCCTGTGCCCTGACCTTCTTTGTCTGCCACCTGCTTTAAACCACAGCCTCTTTTATCCCTCACCAGAGACATTCACCTAAGACCTGCCGGCCCCTGGAAACCAAAGGCTTAACCCGTGGGGAAAGGGGCTGGTATAGACGAAGCTCCAGTCAAGTCTCTGCATCATCTTCCACCCAGTGGCAGTGAGGACCTACTGGTCCTTCCCAGTAGGTGGTGTCAACTCACTCCAACACAAGGGTCCACAACTCTGACAAAAGGACACCTGTCCAGAAGGGAAAAAAACACCTTTATACATCAGTCAGATGTAATTTCACCCTTTTGGAAAAAATGTGCTTTAATTTAATTGTCAAAGAATTAGTAAACATTTCCTTTAACACCCAGCGCCTTGCCCTGCCTGGTTTGTCCCAGCATCTCTTCCTGTGAGATGCAGCATCTAACAGCACAGAGGGAGAAACACACCATCACCTGGACCAAAGCAAGAGCTTCCCCCACAAAAAAATTCCACTCTTGGAAGCGAGAGTAAAGTTAAGGGAGAAGTGCTATCCAGAGCAGCCCCAAAGAATAAAAATAAGTTTGTGTGCTCCAGCCCCCGCGGGATGGGCTTCATGGTGGCCTACGCTTCTTCTTCAGTCACCCCAGTCTGTTGGCAGCCATCACTTTCGGGGGGGGCGGGGTGGGGATGCAAACGTGAAGGTAGGTAGCTCCTGCATGCTGCAATCCTCCCCTCTCTCAGTCCCCTATACATGGGCAGAATTTGTAAACTTACAAAATTCTACCCATGAGCTGGCTTCTGAGAAGGAGGAAGATCGCATCGTGCAGTAGTCAGAAGAGATGGTGAGTAGTGGAGGGCAGACTTCTCTCAGGAGCCACGGTTTGTGCTTCAAAGAGCCACATATGATTCAGGAGACGCCAGTTGGCCACCCCTGATCTGTATGGTACTGGGAAATTGGGCTGGCTTAAAACTGTTACTAAAGTACCATATTGGGGAAATTCTGCTGTCTCAGGAAAGAAAATGAAAGTGACAAGTGTGACGTGAACACTGATGTCTGGAATAAAGTTGGTTTACTGCAAGTGACTGGCTTTGAGCAGTCTGTTCCAAAAAACTGTCAGTGGGTCCTGCAGCGCTTAGGCAGCGACCTGTGACAGCCCAAGTGTGAATTATTTATTTAATTGATTTAGATTGTGTCTTCAGGTATTTCAAAGTAGATTATATTCAATTTGCAACTGGTGTGCACTATTACCCAAAGCTAATACCAATGAAAAAAAGCAAAAAGAAAGTTCCTTAATGACCACAAAATTATGATGGAAAACCCTTTACAATGAAGCAAAATTAAAGATTTTGGCCTGCACACCGCTAATTGCTGGCAAAAGGCTGAAGCTCACCACCACCATACTTCCTAACCATAAATTCTAGGGATGTGCATTTGTTTTGTTCATTTTGTTACTTTAAGTACATTAATTTTATGCACATGCATTGTATTTACAGGCATAAAGTCTGTTTTATGCACGTACACAAATGAATACATGAGTAAAAACACATTTTACAAGCAGAATAAAAGAAAAGAAAACAAAATTTTAAAATGCATGAAAAAAAACAAGAAAAAAATAAAACAAAAACAATTTTATCATGCATACCTCTAATAAATTCCTTTTTATATAGTTATATAATCCACTTAGCTCTATATACCTGCATCTGCTTAGTGTGATCCTCCAGGGAGAATTTGCTGTCGTTCAATGAGTCCAATTAGACCAGTGTTTCCCAAATCCTCTCCTGGAGGTTTTCAGGATATGCATAATGCATATGCATGAGATAGAATTAGATAGTTTGCAGTCCTAGGGTATGCAAATCCATCTCATGCATATGCATTGTGGCAATCCTGAAAAATCCAAATTTATAAGTGTGCCTCCAGGAGAGGGTTTGGAAAAACTGAATTAGACTGAGCCAGCAGAGATTTTTCCATAGCTCAAGCCCAACTCTGGAATTCTATCACAAAGCTTTGTGACCTGTTGACTTCTTGTTGCTCCTGTAGTCTGATTTGCTGATCCTAACAAACACACTGAGTTTTCAAACTTACATTTGGTATAATGCTGTTTTGATATTTTGCACACCACCTTGAAAACTTTGTCAAAAGGGTAGTGGGGGAATTTTTTTAAACTGAGAAATAGGTACAGTAAATCATCCTTTGTTCTGAAAAAGAGATACTTTCTCAAGTATCTCAAGTTTCTCAAATCCATCCACCACCAACTTCTCAACTTTCTTTTCTTCTCTGCTCTGCAAGCCAGGATCCAGGGCTTGGATTGAGCTGTTTCCTGCACCCAGCCCTCCATTGGACCCCCTCCTCCTCCTCCACCTCGTGGCTGTTGACCCCTCCCCCAGCTGGAAGACTGCCCTGCTTCTAACGAATGTGCTTTTAAATCTCCGTACAGGTACTTGCCTTTCTTTTCTTCTCTGCTCTGCAAGCCAGGATCCAGGGCTTGGATTGAGCTGTTTCCTGCACCCAGCCCTCCATTGGACCCCCTCCTCCTCCTCCACCTCGTGGCTGTTGACCCCTCCCCCAGCTGGAAGACTGCCCTGCTTCTAACGAATGTGCTTTTAAATCTCCGTACAGGTACTTGCCTTTCTTTTCTTCTCTGCTCTGCAAGCCAGGATCCAGGGCTTGGATTGAGCTGTTTCCTGCACCCAGCCCTCCATTGGACCCCCTCCTCCTCCTCCACCTCGTGGCTGTTGACCCCTCCCCCAGCTGGAAGACTGCCCTGCTTCTAACGAATGTGCTTTTAAATCTCCGTACAGGTACTTGCCTTTCTTTTCTTCTCTGCTCTGCAAGCCAGGATCCAGGGCTTGGATTGAGCTGTTTCCTGCACCCAGCCCTCCATTGGACCCCCTCCTCCTCCTCCACCTCGTGGCTGTTGACCCCTCCCCCAGCTGGAAGACTGCCCTGCTTCTAACGACTCCGCTTTTAAAACTCTGTGCTGGATGCTAAGACCCATATTGATGACATCACTTTTGAGCGACACAAAAAAGAGTCATCTATAAAAATCTAACCTGGTCAAGCGTCACGCGCCGAAGGAGCGCGACAAAGGGGCCTGCCCCTTTGAGCGCCCCTTCGAGCAGCCCCTGCAGACAGCCCAGAAGGACATAGATGTGGCTCCCTGCACCCTCGGACATCTCTAAGCAGTACCACCGCACGGCTTCCTCGGAATGAACAGTGAAACCCCCGGACGACCAGCCCAAGCAACACCAGGCTAAACAAAAAGTCCCTTCCCATAGTGAGGGATCCTTCCTCTAAATGTTTGATGGTTTCCACCAACTTCTCACATGACTATGATAATAGCCGGTTCATCCATTATCCTCCTAACAGCAAGTAACCTAATTGGTTATATTGAAACCAATGTGAACCCTCATAAGTAAGCCAGCATCCATCCTGCTTCACGGTCTTCCAGCTCTCTCCCAACAAGCACCATACTGCACCCAGCCAGTGTCATCTCAGCAAGCTCTCAACAAGCATCCATCCTGCAAGCATTCAACAAGTGCTCAGCAAACAAACAAACATCCTGCAAGCATTCAGCAAGCAACCATCCTGCAAGCATTCAGCTAACAACCATCCTGCAAGCATTCAGCTAACAACCATCCTGCAAGCATTCAGCTAACAACCATCCTGCAAGCATTCAGCTAACAACCATCCTGCAAGCATTCAGCAAGCAACCATACTACAAGCACTCAGCAAGCAACCATACTGCAAGCATTCAGCAAGCAACCATCCTGCAAGCATTCAGCAAGCAACCATCCTGCAAGCATTCAGCAAGCAACCATCCTGAACAAGCAACCATCCTGAGCAAACAACACTCAAGCAACAGCAAAACAACTACCTCTCAGCACTCTACATTAAAACAAAAGACTCACAAAGACTGCCTTCGCCCCTCGGTCCATCAACAGCACTAACGCAGCACCACTACAACACAAGCACTACACGCTAAAATGTTCCCCACCTTCCCAATACCTATTTTACAACACAGCCTGTCAGCAATAGGAAAACCGAACAGATCATTCATACTACAACACAAACGACAGGCGCTACACCGAAACCTTAAATCATTCACCCCAATTTTGATAACACCCATCACCCAACTCTTAGGCCTCACTGTATTCTCACTTTCACTATTCAATGCACAATCTCTGTCCAAGAAATCTCTAATCCTCAACGACTATCTCCTTGATACCAAACCAGATATATGTGCTATAACAGAAACATGGCTCAAACCCACGGACACAGCAATTATAAACCAACTTCCCACATCAAACTACGACATCTTCTCCATCCCCCGACTGAAAAAAAGAGGAGGAGGACTCCTATTTGCATCAAAAAAAGACCTCGGGTTCATCCAGCACCCATACAACTCAGACTCTAAACTAGAAATGGGTCTCTTCACCTCGGAACAACTACAAATCCTACTCGTCTACGCCCCTCCGGGCCTCCTTGAGACAGACCCCTCCCCCTTAGTAGAGGAAATCACAACCCTCATCAAACTGGACGCTCCAGCAATTATCCTAGGAGATTTTAATCTGCATGTGGACAATCCTACCCCATCATCCAGCTGTGAATCCTTTCTCTCTGCCCTCTCAGCCCTGGGTTTCAAACAACTAGTTACCAAACCCACACACAAAGCAGGCCACACGCTGGATCTTATCTTTATTAACCCAGGCATCAAACATTCTTCACGCCTCAAAAGCAAGAAGGTCCCTTGGTCTGATCACTCACTTATCTCAACCGCATTCTCATTGAACAAACCCTCCACCTCCAAAGGGCCCTCACCATCTTTCCCATACAGAAGATCCTGCTCTACAGAAGACCTCAGCTCCCACCTAGCCTCTCAACTTCCATCCATTGATCTCTCAAACCCGAACACAGCTCTCCGCTCTTGGAAAGCCATCACAGATTCCATAGCCGACAAGCTATGTCCGCTAGCAACCAAAAAATCACTCCCAAACGCCTCCAAAAGACAACCATGGTTCACGGAAGAACTAAGAAAGCTAAACAAAATCTAAGACAGAAAGAGAGCGACTGGCGCAAATCCCCAAGCACCAATACACGATCCATCTACAAAGCCACCCTCCATCAATACAAGTCAACTACCTCTAAATCCAAAAGGGACTACTATGCATCCAAGATTCACCACTTAATCTTCGACGCAAAAGCCCTCTTCGCCTATGTCTCCAATCTCACCCAAATCATCCCACAGGAGATTCCCAACGACCTAGCACAACCCAAAGCTGAAGAACTTGCTCTTCATTTTCACAACAAAGTCAACAGCCTTCTAACTCATCTGCCTTCTAATCCCACCGACCCTGCTCTTTACCAGTCTCTTCAACAATCATCCCTCAACAACAATGGTCTGGAAACACTTGAACCCATCTCTATCTTAGAGATACAAACTCTTATAAGAAGAATGAAACCTTCCTCCCATCCTTTGGATACTATCCCCACCAAACTGCTCCTGGCCATCCCTGACTCCATCGCTAAAACCTTGTCGGACATCATAAACTGCTCACTCTCCCAAGGACTATATCCTGACGACCTCAAATTGGCCTCCATCAAACCTCTACTCAAGAACCCAACTTGGATCCTAAAGACCCCAACAACTTCCGTCCTATCGCCAATCTCCCATTCATAGCCAAGATTCTAGAAAAAGTTGTCAATACTCAACTCTCCGAATACATAGAAGAAAACAAAATCCTATTCCAATCACAATACGGATTTCGCAAGTCACTGAACACAGAATCCCTCCTCATCTCCATGTCTGACTTCATATTAATGGGCCTTGACAAAGGCCAATCCTTCCTCTTAATTCTACTGGACCTATCAGCCGCCTTTGATACGGTCAATCATTCCATTCTCACTTCCATTCTGGCTTCTATAGGTATCTCAGGCACAGCTCTCTCATGGTTTAAATCTTTTCTCTCCAACAGAGGCTTCAAGGTTAAGATACAGAACAAAGAATCTTCACGAATGGACGCATCCATAGGTGTCCCCCAGGGCTCCTCACTGTCACCTACACTCTTTAACATTTATCTTTTACCTATCTGCCAACTCCTCTCCAACCTTAACCTCAAACACTTCCTCTACGCCGACGACATCCAGATCGTGATACCCATTAAAGAATCTTACACAAAAACATTGGTTCACTGGGAAAACTGTCTCTTCGAAATTAAACATCTCCTGGCTAACCTAAACCTAGTTTTAAACTCCTCTAAAACAGAAACTGCTTCTCATCTCCCCAGATAATATGCCATCTCTAATCCTCCAACTATCCCAACTACTACACAGGTGAGAGATCTAGGAGTATTAATTGATAACCGGATGAACCTTAAAGCTTACATCAACAGAACCACCAAGGACTGTTTCCACAAACTCCAAGTTCTGAAAAGAATTAGACCACTCTTCCACACTCAGGACTTCAGAACCATTCTACAAGCTATCATTTTTTCTAAGATCGATTACTGTAACTCTATCCTTCTGGGCCTACCTTCCTCCTATACTAGACCCCTCCAGATGTTACAAAACGCTGCGGCAAGATTACTGACAAACTCCAGGAGGAGGGACCATATATCTCCAATCCTAAAAGATCTCCACTGGTTGCCTGTTCACTTTAGAATCCTCTACAAATCTCTTTCCATAATATACAAAACCATCCATCAACACACCCCACTCGACTTACAAGTCCCATTCCAAAATTTATAACTCCTCCAGACCAACAAGAGACACACTCAGAGGATCTCTTCAAGTGCCCCCAGCCAAAACTACCCAAACACATTACCTTGAGAGATCGGGCCTTTTCAACCAGCCGGCCCCCTTCTATGGAACTCCATCCCACCGGACCTTAGACAGGAGCCCAGCCTCCCAACCTTCAGGAAGAGATCTCTAAGACCTGGCTGTTTAAAAAAGCTTTCCCGGACACCGATTAATTCTATTCAGCCAGATTCTACCACTTCCACATGTAAAAAATGTTATTACTAATGTAAATACCTATACCTAATGTTATTCTCTTTCTTTCTTCTCTCCTCCCAGTTCTATTACCTTGTTATTTGTAACTGCTTCCTTCTACACAAATAGGTTATTGAATTGTTTACTGTACACCCCTGTTATATGTAAACCGGCATGATGTGTTTGCAACATGAATGCCGGTATATAAAAATTTTAAATAAATAAATAAATAAATATGAAGACAAGTGTGCAGCGCCATGTATACAGTTGCCACCATGTGGCCCAGAAGGGTTAAGATTTGATGGGACGAGGGATATGCTCAGTTCTTTAACTGAGTTGCTTTCTTTTGGGAGGTGGGC